>NC_079441.1:60263218-60268218 GCF_903798145.1 Danio aesculapii
TATATATGTTTGCATCTGAAACTTACTGGCTTTTATTTATCCATCCATACATCCATCCATTATTTTGTTCATTCGTTCATTCATTTGTTTGTTCATACCTTCTTTCTTTCATTCATTCGTTCATTCATTCATTTGTTTGTTGGTTGGTTGGTTTGTTTGATTGAACATTTGTTTGTTCGTGTACCTACCAAACCCGTATGTATTTTTTAGAGCCAACTCTGAGAGGTTTCTTCAGCAGTTTTATTTAACTTTGTAACTGGCACTGTAGCCACCTGGTTGATCTTTTTTATTTACCTTTAGGTTATTATTAAATCAAAACCCCAAAATATTTTATTTTATTTTGTTTTATTTTATTTTTAACTGGGAAATAAATGGTTAAATACAAGTATATTGCTAAAATGTTGCCTGAAGTCCTTATGTTTATGCTCAAAGTGTTCAATAACTGATTCTCATTATTAATTAGACTTTTGGCTCAAAATTAAACACTCTAAATTTGCCCCTCTCTCTCTCTCTCTCTCTCTCTCTCTCTCTCTCTCTCTCTCTCTCTCTCTCTCTCTCTCTCTCTCTCTTCAGAATCAGAGACTGTAAACGTCAATCTTCGTTCAGTATTTCCTGGGTTTCTTCACATTTAGAAAATTCAGAAAATTTATACAAGACTATCAGCCTTTAGTGAATGAAATATGCATAAATATGAGTCATGTGGAGCTAAAATCCTTTAGGAGCTCATCAAACATTTGTGATTTTACATGTTTTTTTTGTTTTTTTTTTTCATTTTGTCTATGAAACATCCAACATGATTCAAGTGGTTATTTGGGAAATGGGCTTTTTGAAAAGAAAATCATCTGAAACTCTAATTGATTGACCTTTGATCTTTTCCATTTGCTGGTTTTAAGTGTTTATTTCAGGAGCCACTACATGTACTGCATATGTGAGTTTAATTTCTCATTTATTTATAACAGGAAATGAATTGTGGGAATCACTCTGATGATTAAATGGTGGATTGCATTACCACATGGAACAGTATGAGTGTGACTGCATGTGTTTAAGAAGCCTTAAAAATACTCTGGCAAAGCATTCTCTATAAAGAATATAATAGCAACTATGTTTGTATCCATGACTTGGAAATTATTTGGTCGGAACACATAATCCTTTCAGGGCTAATGTGGCCATGCAAGCCAAACTATGACCTTTAGGTTCATTGAGCCCTTTGGGGTGTTACAGTAAAGAAGCTAAGACACACGCACACTCAAAGAAAGAAATGTACAGCTATATGCATGGTTGGTTTCCAACCCTAACAAGAAACAATATGTATTTTGACATTTTTAAAATACCTGATTTGTGATTGCCCTCATGGGGTCAAAAAAAGTCTGTATACTGTATTTTTGGGGTTTTTTGTTTAAGTTTCAAAGTTGAAACTTCATGGTTTAAGATGACTAGTATTGCTTAACTTTTGGGGACATTTAGACATTCAGAAACAAGTTATCGATGGGCCTTAGTTTTCAATGTGCATTGTGGAACTTTTCAGGGTGCAAATGTTTCAGTGCACTGGACAAATTTTGTAATTGAGACAGCACTAAAAATGGCTGGTGACCTGATCAGTGCACTGACTACTGAACAAGGGTGCTGATTGAAAAGCCCCCTCAGTCATTCTAAGTTCACCTTAATGCAATCAAATTTTAAATTCAATGCAAGAGTTACATTCAGGAGGTGGGCAACATTTTTTTTTTATTTCCTGATTGAAGCTTGTATATGTAGCTGGTATTAACAGGTGGAGTTTAATGGAATTCGTCACTTGTCAATCATTCTCCAGTCCTCCATCGCCCGCACCCATACATACGTCCTCTTTTTCTATGAATTCTCTGCACAACATTAAAAGCATAAGACTTCTCAACTGTCAATATTCTGCGTTCAACCCTTCTCGGCTCACAGGAAGTTTAGTTGCAGAGCTCAATTTAATTTTAGACAATCAGGCATTTGCATTTCTATCAGCTTCATCTACTTCTTCAAAACTGCTTCATTAATATGCAAGGCATATCACACTCAAGAGAAGTTTGGTTAGTATTTCATGTTAAGCAATACAGATACGATCGTTTAATAAAAAGAAAAAAAATACAAAATAATAAAAATAAATATATGTCTTTTTCCAACACATTTTACAACTACTTGCCCTGTTTCACATTGATGTTTTTTTTTTTTTTTACATTTTCAAACATGTGAAAAAAATATTACAGTATCTCATATTATCATGTCAACAGAACAGGATTTGCCAAGAAACTGGAATTAAAAGATCTGTTCCAAATCTCTGTACTCCAACTGCACCTCAAGAAGCGTATGTGGGACACTTTTTTACTTCTTATAGCATTTTGAAATATACTTTTTGAGCTTCATAATTCAAAATTGCCGAAATCATAACAGCTGCACAGTGTAAACAACTATAGACGAGGACACTTCAATAACACAACAGAAGTCCCATGTTGTGGATGATAAATCTGGTTTATTTCATACAGTAACTTTGCTATAAAGGATCTATATAAAAGTATATTTACCCATTTGATGTTCATCCTGTCACATTTGCCTTGAGTAGATAAGCAAAAACAGCACAATGTGTTAAACTTATTTGTGTTTGTGTGTGTGTGCAAACATTGTAACAGCATTTGTGTGTGACTCATTCATTGTTGCAAAAAGGCTAAATAAACTCCAGAATACACCAAGTAACCATTAGAAAACTTCCTAGTGCAGTCTTTGGGCATGCTCACACTAGGTACCGTTGCCTTAAACTGTGCCGAAGCATAATTGTCCCCCCTCCACTCTCCCCCCAGGCCGGCATTCACACTGCATTTTGCCTTCCGAACCTGAGCATGCTTATGTCATTGATGATGCAACTGTTCAATTTAACAGAAGAGAAGCGCTCTCGCTCAGCACAGTGAAGATTGCTTTATTTATATCGTTTTGGTGGTTTGTGATGCAGTGACACACAGTCAAATATTTTGTGGAACAGATTCACCACTTTTTGACGCTCATGTCCTCTTGCTGCAGGTATTAGTAGGTTTGCTGACAGTGTAGCTGTCTTGCAGGGAGGGGTTTGCATCTTTAATAAACTAGGACAGTTTGTGTTTATTGAAAAGTAAGAATGATCAATAAATAGATATGAAACAGTCCCTTAAAATGATGTCATGTCTTCAGTTTCGGGCTCAGGCACACTTTGCACTGACACTATAAGCATACCACACCAAACCCCAACTGAATCATGCTCTGGCCCATCTCTTCCAACCCGACCAGGGCTGGCCAAAGGAACCGCTCCTGGCCCCGATTCGGAGCACTCACACTTGTCAAATGAACTGGAAAAGTGCACCGTTATTGTGATATGTGGGACAGGCTCTCTGTCTGTCACTGTGCTATGTTTATTCTAACATCTGACACTAGTTATCCTTTGAAGCAAAATGTCTGAATAGAGTGTATGTATGGGGGGTGGGGTACTTTGAGCGGGCGGAGACCATGAGCTCATTGCATTTATAGGCAGAGGTGCAAAACAGTGACAATTTCTTCTGAACCAAAAATTGACATTTTCAACAGGGTATAATAACTGATTTGATGACATTTGGACCTGAAACTTCACAGACACATTCTATAGACACAAAATACTTATTTTACATCTTGTTAAAAGGGTCAAATTGGAGCCCTTTGATATAGGTCTATAAATGCAATCCCAGTAACTCTTGTCTAAGACCAACACAAATGAGTACAAATGATCGTCAGCAGCTAGAACTCTCACACTGAAGCTAAGCAGGGATGTCCCAGGTCAGTACCTGGATGGGAGACCACATGGAAAAGCTAGGTTGCTGCTGGAAGTGGTGTTAGTAAGATCAACAGGGGGCGCTCAAACTGCAGTCTGTGTGGGTCTTAATACCCCAGTTTATTGATGGGACTCAATACTGCTCAGTGAGTGCTGCTGAGATGTTAAACCGAGGTTCTGACTCTCTGTGGTCATTAAAAATCCCAGGATGTCCTTCAAGAAAAAGTAGGAGTTTAACAATGGCTTCTGTCCATCATGGCCTACTAACCATCCCCATATTATAACTGGCTTTATCACTCTGTCTCCTCTCTACCAATCAGCTGGTGTGTGGTGTGCGGTCTGGCGCAATATGGCTGCCATTGCATCATCCAGGTGGATGCTGCACACTGGTGGTGGATGAGGAGATTTCCCCCAAAAATGTGTCCAGAAAACAGCTATATAAATGTAAGAAATTATTATTATCATTATTATTCTTAGTAGTAGTTGTAGTAGTAGTAATAGTAGTAGTAGTAGTAGTAGTAGTAGTAGAAGAAGTATTAGTATTAATAAATGCATCTGAGGCCAACATAAGACCAAGGAGATTTTTTATTTAATACAAACATAAATCATTCCAAACCTTTAGGCTATATAAAGGTGTAGTGCACATATCATAATGTCATATATATATATATATATATATATATATATATATATATATATATTCATTTATTAATTTTCTTTTCAGCTTATTATTTTTTTTTATTATTATTATTATATTTTGGCTTTATTAATCTAGGATCGCCACAGCGGAATGAACCGTCAATTTATCCAGCATATGTTTTACGCAACAGACGCCCTTCCAGATACAACCCATCACTGGGAAACACACATACACTCTTGCATTCACAAATATTCACTACAGACAATTTAGCTTATTCAATTCACCTATAGCGCATGTCTTTGGACTGTGGGGGAAACCGTAGCACCCGGAGGAAACCCACACCAATACGGGGAGAACATGCAAACTCCACACAGAAATGCTAACTGACCCAGCCAGGGCTCGAACCAGCGACCTTAAAAATATATACAGCAGAGTCCTCATATTAACCTTTTCCATGAAAGTTTTTTTTTTTTTTGCTACATTCTAAATCTAGGCCTGTTTTCAGCAGACAATATGTTTTACAATATGTTGATTTAGAGTTTCAGAAAAAGGAAAAACTACATCCCC